>NC_081413.1:45130360-45162860 GCF_030272615.1 Cryptomeria japonica
TGAGTTTAAGTCTTTGTATGATTTATCATGTTAAACATATATCTAACATGTGATAGATCTAATGTGTGCATCTAGCAACGTAGGCTTGAGTGCAGGAATGTGCAGAAGGTTGAGACATGTATTGTACCGGGAAGTGAAATCTCATGTATGAGGTGATAGGTTTATTAGTTGAGTGGTGTTTAAATCAGAATTCAATATGTTACAATGTGTATAATCATAATCTTTTAGTAATTTTGTAATATGAGATTTTTTTTAGGAATGTGTGACAGGTCGAGACATGTGTTGTACCAGGAAGTGAAATCTCATGTATGGAGTGATAGGTTTATTAGTTGAGTGATGTTTAAATCAGAATTCAATATGTTACAATGTGTATAATCAAAATCTTTTAGTAATTTTATAATATGAGATTCTTTTTTTTTTAAATTGTTGCTACTTTTTAATGATGTTTGCTTGAGTAAAAGTGGTCATTACAAGGCTCACAATCTTGCTACCCAAACCATTTCCACCTTGAAGAGACCAAATTTAGACTTGGTTCCATTTTTTCAACCTTTGCCTAACCCTAGCAAAGAAGTTCAATTCAAATCACCTAAATTAAAAATACTTAATAAAAATGATGTTTCAACTTCTTTTTCATGTTAAAGATCCTATTTTTATTAATCTAGATGATGATATGGATGATGGTAATGTTGTTCATGCTAGAAATGTTGATTCTAATGATTTTGATGATATATGTGATCTTGTTGAAATTAATCATGAGTTATCTTCAAAATTTTCAAAAGAATAAACCCTAGCTCCTTGTGACAAACAAAGTGATTCATCCTTAGAGAATGGTCCTTGTTTGAAACTTAAAGTAGCTTCATCAATTGTGATCAAAGTGGCTCCTCTTGCATCTTGTCCACCATCCCTAGATGATGTTAAGTAAGATTGGTATGCAGATAATTTTCTTGACTAGATTCTCATTTGTGTGTTTGCTTGTTCGTAATGTGAATCCCCTATGATGTGTTGCTTGACATGTTTTTGTGTTATGTTTATTGGCCTATTGTCATTGATGTCATGGATGTGATTTGGTCTGGCATGCATGTCTTTGATTCTCCAGAAGTTCATTGTACGTTGTTTCTTTCTTATGTAATGTATGTATGTTTAATTCATGCAGTTTTGAGGTCTGTTATTTACTCCTACCTGAAGGTGTTTTGGTTCTGGTCCCATCTGGATGCGAAGAGAGTAGACTCTTGAAGGTGGTCTTGGTTCCATTCATATCTCGATATGTTAAAGGAGTTCTCTACAAGGCTTTTTGGGATCATGTTGGAAGCTGACATCTCATGAAGAATTTTTTTTGTTGTAGCGTGTAGATATTTCGGTCTCACCCCTTTCCAGTTGAGCTGACTAGTTAGAATTCTTGATGTGGATACATATAGCCATCATTATTGCATGTTAGAAGAATGATTGTTGAAAAACAACTATTTGTTTACATTGTGTATATGTGAAAAAAGTGTGCACATGTAAATGGTGTTATGTGGTATATGTACAATGGATGTATAAGACAGTTTGTGCACTTCAACAAAACTATAATTCATGCATATGTCAGATGCAACTTCTACAGTTAAATTTTGTACTCTATCATTCGGTAGTGAGCCCTTTTGTATTTGGGTAGTGATCCCTTTGGGTAGTGAGCCAAGCCCTTTATAGTGTATAACCGGTTGCATATTGCTTTATACCTAAGAGAACACTCTCTCTATGGTTTTTCCCATATTGGGTTTTTCACGTACAAATCCGGTGTTATGTGCTTTATGTTATTTCTTTTACTGCATTTAAATTATATTATGTAATTGGTTAGTTAGAAGTTTTAATAAGTTCAAGGGAATACTGATTCACCCCTCCCCTCTAAGTATTCTAGATATTCAACAATGTTAGGTTCTCTTTGGATGACCCTTGTTACTCCAATGGTACACGCTAATAAAGAGCACGAATATGTTGTGACATTCCTTTACTTGTATCTTGATTCTTTTACATTTTGTATCTATGTTATGTTGTGCATGTGCTATTATTCGTAAATGTGCCTTGTGTTGTCTACTTGGGGACAATGCAAAGTGTTGAAATATTCTTTTTGGTCTCTTCCATGTTGACTCAAAAAGTCATTTATTTGGTATCTCTTGTTCTCTTCTTCCATTGTATTCGTAGTTCCACTACCTTTGGGAGATGAGGTCAAATAAATATTATTGATACATTTTTTATCATAAGAGCATATTACCACAGAGTTAGTGGGTACCTTATGTGTTTTTTCCTATATGTTTTGTGACCATTATCCTTTGATTTTTCCTTTCTTGGGTGCATCTCATTTTGGTAACGTGTTTATCTTTTGGATGCTTGCTACCTTAAAACAATTGCTCCCAATAAGGCGTATGCAATTGCTTTAACATGGGGGCATACAATTTGCTCAATGTTACACTTTATGAACACAACATGACATGTTTTTGATACTCAAGTTACTTTACAAACTGAGCCTTTTGATTTGTAATTATGTATTTTTTTCTTTTTCATGACTCATAGTAAGAAAATCTTACCAGGCCATTATAGTCATGCTCTCTCTTTCCCTCTCATGTGTTGTCCCTTTTATCTTGATATTAGAGTATTAAGATCCTAAAGTCCCTGAGGGCTTGGTGTTTCTTGTCTCTTTGATATCTTGGTAAAAAAAAATCAATTTGACTTTGTACTTTACCATGAGTATGTTTTATCTCAAACTCCCACTAAAGTGGGGGCTAAATTTAGTGTCGTAAATTGTATTTGTATATAATTTTGTCATCATCTATACCTCATGCTTCATCTTTTGATGCACAATGTCTGTTTTGATTCTACTCACACTACCTCCCAAACCTACAATTTCATCACCTTCCTTGACTTCTCCCCAAGTTTGAGTCCTAATTCTCAGGACCATGACACTAGACACCTTTGTCCTAGGTCAAGACCAGGGTACTCAGTGCCCTGGTCCTCTCAATCAAGACCCAAATTTGGTTCTCACAATGGTCACATCAATTGAATAAGAAATTGCATCTCATGTCGGCCTACTCTGAAAATTCAAATAATTTTTCGGGAAATCAAGTATAAAAGGAGGTATACCCCTCTCATTTGAAACATAATCTAAAAAATATATGATCTAGTAAATTCAATTCAAGTGAGCAAGCAATCAGAGATTCATCATGTGAAGTCAAGTTCAAGCATTCAAGATAGCATCCATGATCAACCTTCTATGAACACATTCTACATGAAACCCCGAAACCCTTGTATGAGGATTCAAGCAAGCTTCATCAAGGTATAAATTTCAATTACAAGCATTTCATTTTAAATCTGGCCTTTCCCTTAAAAGGAAAGCATCTTGCTACGATTTTCATTTCAATTATTATCTCAATTTCAAGGTTAACTCCTAAACCAAGGTTTGACTAAAGGCAAACCCCTATCCACAACACTTTCTTCTTTTTTTGTGTGTGCAAGGAATCGACTTAGGGGTTGTATTCAAAGATTTTGACAAAGTCAATGATGATGAATATGTTCAAATTTCAACGGTGTGGTACCGCTCCATCCTTTTCTTTAGATAATTATTACTTTGACTTGTTAGACTATGTTTGACTCATTATGTGTGGTTTATTTTGTTGGTGTGCATGTGTATGGATACATTCATGTGATCCATGTTATTGGACTATTTTATGATGCTTGTATGTTTCAGGACATGATTACTATTATACTTTATTTGAGATGGAAATATTGATGTTAGTGTTGGTATACTTATGATTTGGATTATATATTGGTGATTTATTATGATGTTTTATGAGATGTTAATCTATGATCAGGTGTAAAAAAGGAAATCTTTCAAGGATCCTAACAATAAAATTTGGATGTTTTTCACGAACTTAGAATTTTAAGTAGTGTCTATTTTTAGCAAATTTCATTGTGTCTCCAATTGGCTTAATTTTGCATTTGGACAAACTTTCTATTTTTAGCAGTTGCTATTTTTAGCAATATGTGAGCATTGACTGTAAATGCTATTTATGTGTAGAATAGATCTTTATTGTATTGTTTTATTGGGGCTTAGTGTAATGCCTGCCAAAAATACCCTAGAGAAATTAACCAACTAACAAGGAAATATAATTATTATTTTTTAAATGTAGCTACTAATGCAACATAAAGAACCAACTACTCATATGCAATTGCATCCATTAACATGATATGCATACAATCAGCATGAACATGATCACCAACATGATACGCAAGCAAAATTAAACACAATACATCAATATTATTCCCTAGGGTATCTCAACGTCATTACTTGATCCAAACATATACCATAAACTACTTAAGAACATTTCAACATAAGCATGATACCACATTCACTTCCTTAATACATTGCAAAACTATCTTACTATCAGTCAACTTAACCTTGCATATATATATGATCCATTATTATTATTTAGAATGATTGCATCCATCTATGCATATTCTAACCTTCCCATTAGGTTCATTTTAAAGCACCAATACCAAATATTCCTAATCCCAATCACTCATTTATTTCTAACATCATAATCCATTACCATTACTATTCACCATATTATTAAACCATAATAATAAGATCTATTCACCTCATCACATACACATAGCACTAAGAACACATCCATAGATCCAATATCAATTTTCCCATTAATGAATCAATCACAAAATACACATGATATATTTTATGTTCATCTCATATCATCTACCAAATTACATGAATACCACATCTATTACATCATGAGCATAGTGCTCAAATACAAATACATATACATGCCATATGAATCAGATACAATAATCTACTACAAGATCCATCCACAAGTTGAAGATATAAGAGATCCACATCCACATGAAAGCATCCAACGAAGAACATCCCAATTGAAGAAGGCATCAAACCACCTGACCATTTGGAACCAAAGGAATCACCCCCCATGTTAGGAGATGACACAAGATCCCACTCACACTCTAAATCTAGGCTGACACCCAATTACCAAAGAGATTAACTACTCCAAGACCACAAAACATGACATAATCCACCAAACAGGACATCTAGAGCCACCACAATACAAAACATACTTGGAACTAGGACCAACATGTAGGGAAGAGTGCCATCACATGATATCAAAGGGTATCCTAGAACTTAGTCCTGACATCCATGATACACATGCATAACCATCTCAACCTTTGAGGAAATCAAGGGAGTTTGGTTTATCCAGTTGCCAGATCTACCACATCACTCTGGTCTCTGTTCCATGAGATGGGAACCACAAAACACATTTCTTATCTTATTTTAGATAAGTTACAACTACCCAAACCACCTAGATTAATTATTTTGTTATGTAGTACCCCTTCTTGATCAGGCTTTTTGGACTTATGTTTGACTTCAATTGATTGTTCAGTGGATACATTATTGTTATACTTTATTCAGACTTTATGTGATGTTATTGCATGCTTTAACTTGATATGTAGTGTATGCTTTCATGCAGTATTTCATTGCTTATGTTAAATGTGATTTTATGGATTACTGACATGGATTGACACGTTTAATTTATATGTGTGATGCATTATTTGTATGTTTCGTGTTTGCAAGTGTATGGGATGTGAGGGGATGATTTTCCTTCACTCACTCTGATGAGACAAGGAACGTTACGATTCTCCTTCATCGGTGTGTGTGTGTGTCATGTCTGTTTATATATTTGTCTATATGCACGTGTGGTTCGTTGATGCAAGACATTGCAGGTACAAGTACCAAGTAGGTACAGCGTATCGACTCCACCTGGTTTCACAGGTCTGAGCGTGCCTTATTTGTCTGATGGGAGTGGAGGAGATAGTTGTTGGACCCTAATTTGACCGCAGTTACACTCATGTGAGTGTTGTCAGTCAGTCGTCTTTCCCGTTTGACCGGTATGCGAGTCATAGTGCTTTGGTATTTTCATTTTGTGAGTCGTTGTATGGTCTTCTCTCATTTTGCGTGTTTCTAGTTATTTGAATAGTTTTAAATTGAGTGAAAGATGTTATTTTGTGTTGGCGTAATTAATTTATTTGATTTGCCTTGAGTTTATTGATTTAATTAAATAAATGGAGTTGTTAAATTAAATAGTTAAATTGCATGTTATATTGTGAAAATAGTAATATTTGGAAAAGAGAAATTAGTTAAATGCAATGCTATTAGAATTTTAATGCTTATGTTAAGTTAAATTCTTATGGAAAAGAAAAATAAATAAATAAGCACTCTCATTTACCTTTTTGGTTAGCTTTTAGATTTTATTCTTTTATGTAAAAGAATTGTGTCATGAAAAAGGTAAATTAGATTTTATTACTTTTTAAATATCTTATTCCTATTGGTGGAGGAAATTTTTAACCTAAAAAGTTTAGGTTGAAAATTTTTTCCATATATTCCTGTGAGTTCACAGGAAGAGGAGAGGAAGGCATTTTTTAAAATAAAAACTTGAAGTTCATTCACTATTTTCTTCCTAGAATTGCTATGCAGGTTGGGTAGATTTCCCTCTTTGTTGAAATGAAAATTTGAATGTTTTGAGCTTTCTTCCGCGTGTGTGTGATTTAAATTTGTTAAATCTTATTGGTGATTCTTGTTGAGAGTTTGATTTGGAAATAGAATTGTTTTCTATTAAATTTAATTAAATCCCAAATCAGTGTGTATTTGTTGAAGAGTTTTTCCAATTTCTTGTTGGTTGTGAGCTCCAATCTTTTGCAAAAATTTAGTTTTTGATTGTTTCCTCTATTGAGTAGTAAGAAATAGATTTAGTTTTATGTTTATTTACATGTTTTTATTTGTCCAAATTTGGGGGTTATCCTGGCAAAATTTTGTTAATTTGCCTCTTTGCATGATGCAAGGATTCTTCCTGTGTGTGAAGAAATCAAAAATAAATCAAATCCCCTCTTATTTCTTGAGTTTCTTTTGAAATTTTGCCCAAGATCTATAGACATGGCTTTTTTATACTTAATTGGTTTACCAGAATTCCTTATTGAAAAGAATTCATTTCAAAACAATTTCTGCTCACTGTTATTTTATTACCAGTGATTCGTGATATATATATATATATATATTTCTTTCAATCAAGGCATTATTTTATATGGTTAATTTAGTAAATTAGATTAATTCTGAAAATAGATTAAATATTTTAATATAATTCATATGATATATCTTTGATATGGATTTTTATTATTTTGATTAGTGAATTGGAATAAAATTGAATGACGTCTTAGGATGATGTTTTATAAATGTGGGGTGTTTTATTTAATTTCAATTGAGTAATTTGCAAGTGTTTATGATGTTGATATTCTCAAAGATTGTCTGAGTTCGGTCTTAGTGGATTTAGCATTTCTTGCAAGGGTTTATTTTGTTGCAATTCCTTGTCTATGTTTAGTTGTCATGTTGTGGCATATTTGTACCTCTTAATCAGGTGATGTATTATGACCTCGTTGTCTTAACCATGTTGTGCTTATTCCTTATGGTTAACCAAGGGTTAGTAAGTTTTTTGTTTTGGTCACTTGTATTTTGGTAGAGATGCTATGGTTGTCTGTTTTGCCATAGGGTCCTTGCAGAGTGACCATGTTTTGTTTAGTGTCCTATGAGAGAGTGGCTTTTGAGTGGGGGCCGCGCACAAAGTGGTTGGCAGGATAACCCCTCGAAAGTCAAATAATAAGTGATAACCTAAGAATTGATTAGGGGGTGGGTAGTTTATAACATTAATTAAGATATTGTACCTCGTGCATGGTTGAGTGCTTGTAAAGACTCAAGATGTAGTGGGACGGCCTGGAATGGTAACCCAACCACCTTGTCTTCACAAAGAGTTGGTAGGGTCCGCATGAGACTTGGATGAAACTGGGGGTTCAGGAAAGGTTACCAGGATAACCCAGGATGGGAGACGGGACCTATGGAGGCCTACCTAGGGTAACCATCATAAGTTATGCGATGACACTCTCTCTTTAAGGTCACTTGAGTATTGTTATGTCGATTTCACCTGGATTATCGTGGATTCATATTATACTATCGTCCATGTCTTTCTTATGCTTTCTTGAGGGTCTTCTGCTATCTCCTATCACAGTGGGGTGATTTCATTTTTGGATAACATGGTCGGGTGGTAGTGCCACTTCCCATCAGATGTTCTTGTTCGTGCCTTCATGCGAGGATTGGCTTCGTAGGTGTTCCTGTGGTTCATGATTCATGCATCATCTCATGTTGGAGATTATTGTACTTTTGAGACCTATGTGGTCATTTGTATCTATGAATTTATGTAACCTTGTAATTGGTAATGATGTAAGTTGTTCATGTATTATAGGGAGCCATGTTTTTTATGAACAATGTAATCTCAAGTTATTGGATGTTATTTTATCAGTTATCCTTGTGCTATGTGCAAATGCTTTATTTAAGAGAAATTATATTTTAATACTTTCAATCTTTAAATGGTGTAATATGTTATATGTATATGGTTTATTATATTCAATGGGTAAATGATGGTTAATTGGATTAATCTTAATTATGGAATTTAACCTTTCATTTAATTCTTCGTTGGTAACCCTTTAGGAATTCTTGTGTTAGTCTTTCGCTTGTGTTATTATTGTGCAATGCAGTAATTAATGCACTTAATGTGATTTATACTTTTAAAAATATATATATTTCACCCTTAGTTGCTTAGTTGTTTGGTTTTCCTTTGGGGTTCTTGGAGGGGCATTACATGTTATCACTTGTTAACTACAATAAAACCTCCAATGAGATATCCAAACGGTCTAGACCTTGGCTCCATTACTCAAGAATCCTAGCAGTCTATTCCTCGTGACCTTGGTAGACTCATGGAAGCCCACTCTCCCTAATCATGCACCTAGGCCTTATAAATACAAGCAAACAAGCAAAAGGGATCACAAAAACATAATCCAAATAACCAAGATTCATCATAACATAGAATACCATAGCCTCATAGGCCACATACATCACATTGTTGGCATTATGAGGACATAATGATATTGTATGTTGTCATTGATGTCAATATGTGATATGAAGAGAGAATTGACATATGTGAGAAAAGGTATATATGCCAAAGTAAAGCGGTATATTTGTTCAAGGTGAACCGGCATGTAGTCATGGGAACCGGCACATGGAAGCATTGTATGACTACCGGTTGGTAGGTAGTTTCCACTTCAGGATTTTCAGTTGGAGTATCTCAAGCCTGTGTGACTCAATCGGTGATCTTTATGTGATGAAGTTGGCATGATAATGAAGAACAGATAGTGTTGCCATGTAAGCCTTGTGCGCGTGAAGGATCCTACATAAAGAAGAGTGTTCCTATCTACCTCGGGAATGTGGGAAGTCTGTAAACGGCGATAACGTGTGATGGGTTATCAGCTGCCATGAAATCAGTGGAAAATGAACGATGGAGAATGTCTTGAGATTGGATCAAGACTATTGCATTCAATATAGTATGATCAACGGTTAGGATTGAACCATTTGAATTTCTTAACCTAACAGGTCTAGGGTTTAGGGTTTATGCTACCGACCTTTCAGTTGTCCTATAAGGTCGATGTTGTGATTCTTTCAGAGGTTGTTGGAAAAAGTTGTGTGTGTGTGTATCTAAGAGAAGAGATACGTGATTCTTGCCAGACCAGAGGAGAGAAGTCATATCTGAAGAGTGTGAGTGCAGAAGGTGAAAAGGAGCTTAAGCGGATCTGCATTGGCATTGAGTGCTATTATCAGGTCATTGATATACCTGTTGATCTTTAACTACTTCAATAGTTGTGAAATCCCCTAACAGGGTAGCCTTAACCGGCTTGTTGAAAATCCTCTAACAAGGTAACTCAAAGCTACTGAGTCATTGATATCCTTTAGCTATTGAGTTCTTGAAATCCTCTAACAAGGTACCCTTAACAGGGTTTAACCCTTAACCGGGTATTGTAGCCATCCCTTAACCAGGTGATCCCTAACAAGATCAGTTCCTAACAGAACCTATTGTATCTGTCTTTAACCGGACAAGGCTCCTAACAGAGTGGACTTCTAAAGAGTTCAAAAACAAGCTTGTGGGTATTCATCCCCACCGTGGTTTTTCCCAGTTGGGTTTCCACATGAAAAATATGTGTGTCATGTGTGATGTTTTCTTCACGTGATGTTATGATTTTTTCTGATTAAGTGGTGATGCATGTTGATCTTGTTGTAATATGTACATCTTTGATGGTAGATTGCATGTTCATGCATTAGAGTGAAATGGGAATGAAGAGTTAGATTATATGAGAAGATAAGTGTCAACCGGTCTTTTCTCATCTTAGTTACACTGGGTTTTGCCGGTTGAACTCTGTTGAAGGACCGGTGTTGTTGTTTGTCTGTCAGTGCATAAGTGTTAGTTGACAAACTGGTTTAAGGTTGAGTTTTTGCCTGTACTGATTCACCCCCCCCTCTCAGTACCGGTTTGGTACTATTCATTCATCATTAAGTTATCAATTGGTATCAGAGCATCCTCTAGGTCCTCTGTGTTGTAAGCTTAACCACTTGAGGGAAAGATCTTGTTGTAATGATGAAGAGGGAAGGTCCAAAGTTTAACAAAGAAAATTTTAGTATATGGAAAGACAGAATGAAGATATACATCAGAAGCATGGGTGCTCAACACTGGAGCTATGTTGAGAATCCCTATGTTGCCCCTACTGGTACTCTCACCGATGATCAAAAGAGAGAGATACAGGAGAATGGGAAAGTCATGGAATCCCTATTCAGTAGTGTATCTGATATTGAGTTCATTGATGTCCAAGATAAGGTAAATCCCAAAGAGGTATGGGATGCTCTTGAAAATATCTATGGAGGTGATGAGCATGTAAAACAAGCTAAGGAAGAAAGCCTTAGAGGAAATTTTGAAGACATGCGAATGGTTGAAGGTGAAACCATTCAATAGTATGGTATTAGAATCAAAACTATTGTCAGAGATATCAAGAGTGCAGGTGGTAAAATGGAAGATTCCACTATGGTAAGCAAAGTCCTGAGATCCCTATTGTTGGTCTATGCAATAAGGTTTGCTGCTATTCAGGAGCTGAGATCAATTGACAAGACTAAGGTATCCTTGGACTCCATCATACCAAAGTTGATAGCCTATGAGCTAAATAGTTTTGTTGTCAGTGTTCAAAAGACTGAATCAGCTTTTAGAGCTTCTGTTGTACCATCCAAGAAAGGAAAATAAGCAAGCACTAGTGGTGAACCAAGACAGAGCAGAGTAATGGATGATGAGGAGTTTTTGATGGAATTTGAAGCTCTTCTTGCTAGGAAATTTCCAAAAGGAACCAGTAAATACAGAGGTAATCTCCCTTTGAAATGTTTTTCATGTAACCGGATAGGACATATTGCTATGAACTATCCTAATAGTGACAACAAGGATAAACTGAAAAGATTCAGGAAATTCAAAGGAGGAAACGGGAGAAACTGTTTTGTTGCAGTTGATGAAGTTGTCACAGATGAGGAATCAGAAGATGAAGAGAATGAAGACATTGTGTTTGTTGCTGTAAAGGAAGATGTGTTAGACAAGAAGGCTCTTGTCTCCCGCTTTGATAATTCCAATGAGTGGATTATTGACAGTGGTTTCTCACACCATATGACTGGTGACCGGAGCAAGTTTCTATCCTTGGAAGAGTATGATGGTGGTGTGGTTCATTTTGGCAATGATGCACCATGTATGGTTAAAGGAAAAGGGTCCATCTCTCTGAATGGAAAGAGTAGTGCTGACAATGTGTATTGGGTTGATGGTCTCAGACACAACCTTCTGAGTGTTGCCCAGCTGAATGACAGTGGCCTCACTCTGGAATTCAAGAATAGAATCTGCAGAATCAAAGGAAAATATGGTGAATTGGTGGCCATCGACATGCAGACCAAAGGTAACCTATTTAATCTGAATGCAAATATAAGTACATGTCTTATGGCTAAGTTTGATGATAGCTGGATATGGCATAGGAGACTCTGCCATGTAAACTTTGATAACATTGTGAAGGCTAGTAAGATCAAGGCAGTTAGAGGGTTGCCGGTGCTAAGCAAACCGGATAATACCTTGTGCAGAGAGTGCCAATTGGGGAAAATGTCTTCCTCAACCTTTAAAGGTAAATCTTTCACTGCTGACAACTTGCTTGATCTTGTGCATACTGATTTGTGTGGTCCTATGAAAACTAGAAGTGTGTAGGGTGATAGGTACTTCATGATTCTCACTGATGACTGCTCAAGAATGATGTGGGTCACATTCTTGAAAGACAAGTCTGAAGCCTTTGTGAAGTTCAAAGCTTTCAGAGCATTAGTGGAGAAGGAAAGCGGTAAAAGGATCAAGTGTCTTAGAACTGATCAAGGAGGGGAATTCACTTCCGGTGAATTCAACAAGTATTGTGAAGAATTTGGCATCAAGAGGCAACTGTCTTCCCCCCGGACTCCACAGCAGAATGGCCTAGCAGAGAGGAATAACCAGACTGTGGTTAAAGCAGCTAGAACCATGTTAATTCAAGGAAAAGTAGCTCACACCTTTTGGAGAGAAGCGGTAAGCACTGCAGTCTACACAGTGAACCGGGTACTCATCAAGAAAGGTATGGATAAAACTCCTTATGAGTATTGGACCGGTAAGACACCTGTGGTTAGCTACTTTAGGGTATTTGGTAGAAAATGTTACATCAAGAGGAGTGAACATCAAGGCAAGTTTGAAGCTAAATGTGATGAGGGAATATTCTTAGGATATTCCACCAAGAGTAAAGCTCTCAAGTGTTTCAACAATAGGACTCAGAGAATTATGGAAAGTATCAATGTGAGAGTTGATGAAACCTCTGAGAAACCGGAGGAAACGGGCAGTGAGCAAGTTGTAAATGAACCGGTTGCAACCTTCTGGGAACCGGTTGTTAGTCAACCAAGTACCAGTAACAGTGTTCCTGAACCGATGAATGTTGATACTGATGAAGATGAGGATGAAGAGGAAAAGCAAGAAGAACCAGTCAAGACTATTCCTTGGTATGTCAAGCTGAATCATGATCCTAAGCAGATCATAGGAGATAAGGATGTAGGAATCCTTACAAGAAGAAAGATCAGAGAAAACTCATGTTTGATCTCTAAATTTGAGCCTAAGTCATTCAAAGAGGCTCATAAAGATGAAGACTGGATCAAGGCAATGGAAGAGGAACTTGACCAGATAGAGAAAAATGGTACCCAGACTGGAACATAAAAATGTCATTGGCACCAAATGGGTGTTCAGAAACAAGCTGAATGAGGATGGCACAGTGATCAGGAACAAAGCCAGATTGGTGTGCAAAGGATATGCTCAAGAAGAAGGAGAAGACTATGGAGAAACCTTTGCTCTTGTAGCCAGATTGGAAGGAGTTCGTATGCTTCTTGCATATTCAGCTTTTAAAGGATTCAGGGTATATCAAATGGATGTAAAATTTGCATTCCTAAATGATGTACTTGAAGAGGAGGTGTATATATAGAAAGATCAATCTTAAAATTAAATAATGGTTGTAACTATTTATTGAATATATCAAAATACTTTTGATATTAATAAATTATCTAGAAGTAATGTTAATGATATTAATATTTAATAAAGATTAAATTTAGTTTATTTGGTTGTAAAAATATAGTTGAAAATAGCGTAAAAGAGCTTATATCTTAAAAGAAACCAAAATAATTGTTTCTCTTTTAGATGTATAAGAAGAAATCATTTTATTGTTATTTGCTAAAAATGAATTGTTGACATGAGGTTCACCTAGTAAACTTTTCTTATATCACTTAGAATAATGAAATTTTAAATATTACTCTTAGTTCTCATTTCTATATTTACATCTTGAAATTTGTATACCTTTGTTTCTACTATATATCTTACCTATACCTATGTTTTATGACATTTTGAAAAAAAAATTCTTTATTTTATACTTTTCATAAGATCAACTAAACATTTTGTTTCCACCACTATCACACAGTATCATCAAATAAAATCTTAGAATGAATTTTGATAGGAGGTAATGAAAATAAAATACATTAAAAATATTTACTTATTATAGTAATTTAACATTGATCGATAATGAAAAATATAAGTAAAATTTTTAAAGGTAATTATTTGACATGAATACATGGTCATGTGTAGATTAAGATAAATTAATACTTGTGCATGGGGTAAATAATAAAAAATAAGAAATATATCTATTTTTTACAACTGAAAAATTCTTCTTTCATGTTATAGTGTTGCAATCTTTTAAATAAGGTGTTTATAGAACTCTAAAAAATCAATTCAAAAACTATGAAAAATATACATGTTTTTTTCTTATCATTATCAAATAAGAAATTAATTTGATATATGACCCCCTTGGTAGATGCCCACACAGAGAGTCCTTTCTATATTACCTTATCCAATGACATAAATGGTATACATAAGTTGAATCTCTCTTTTAAAAGATACTTGTATATCTCATATGGTGTACAAACTCCTTCATAATTTCACCCACTTAAGATTAAATATATCTATATACAATCCTCACATAAATAACATAACCATTTCTCTACGTGGTCTTATAAAGGATCAAATCAAAGAGAGAATTTTAAATTTATATCTTTTTTATCCGACTTCATATCCCTTAGACCCAACCAAACCCTTCCATTTTCTTATCTTGAATACTTAAGCACATTAATATAATTATCTTCTCTAGCCTTAATAATTTGCATAATATATCTATTTATATTTTTCTTAATATTAGTTAACCCTTATGAGCTTATGTATTGTGATATTGCCTATCCAATGATGTTGTCGAGTCATTGGAAATTAATAAAATTTAAGGTCAATTGATGCTAGAGAAACTATGGAAGAAGATGTATATCAATTATTGATAAACTCTCAACAAATTAACAGAGTAATGAGTAATCAGACGTTCCAATTCAAGAATATACACACCCCTCACTCCTTTATATCTAATGTATGAGATTTGAAGGAGTTCTTGCCCAATTTGTTTAAGGGAATAGAAGTGCTAGATTTCTTTGAATCCCTAGACTTAAATTCCATCTGTTGCAAGATCATTTATAACTAATATACATTAATTCACCAAAATCTTTTTACAACTATGAAATCCTCACCAAAATCTTCCTATAACTAATGCTATCCTCACCAAAATCCTCCTCCAACTAATGTTATCCATGTTGCTTTCAAACAATAGTACACATTTTATCAACTAATGTTACCAACTGTTCAGTCGAAGAATATGACTCTGACTTAATTTATTCAGGGAGGGGATTCTGGAGGCTTAATGTTGTACAGCCGGATGTACACGGCTGACCTGAATCATTGGACAGGTGGAAGTCTTATACTATATAACATTGCAAGCTGTATGCAGATAGAGACTTAAAATCAAACAGATGTAAAAATGTCAGGCAAAGTGTCCTTTAAAATCTTCTTATTTTGCAATGATTTCAGCCAGTTCAGTGCAAAGAAAATGATTTTCTTTCTATTTTTCGCTAAAAGCTGAAGATCTCCAGGCTGATAAAGATTATGACACAAACCATTGGAAAAAATAAACGAAATGCAATGGGCAGAATTCGAGATGATTACTCATTGTTTAAAAACGGGCTGACGCTATGTTTCTCCTTCCATAAGGAATACATATGAATGTTTCAAACCTAAATTGCGAAAATGTTTATTAGGGACATATATATTCATAGTAATGATGGTGTTTCTGAATGGACTTCCATCGTTCTAAACCACTGTGAATACAAATTTGATTCTCTCAGACGAGGATCAGATAGATCCTCTTGTGCACAGAAATATTAATGCACGTAATGAATAGAGTATTCTTTTTAATAATTTGTGAAAACCAACTATAGGAGGTGCACTTAATTTATTTTTTAAATTATATACAACTACCATCAATACTATGAATTCTATTTAGCTCGCACCAAATCAGAAAATAACTTATTATCTAATTCATGCAAACAATGAACAAGCAAAGATCATAATATAATGCTAAAAAAATAATAGTATTTGAAGTTGTGTAAGAGCTTGGGTTCGAGTTCTCAATCTTAGGAGTGCAATGGACAAGTAACTTGTTCACCCCCAACAAAATGAATCGAGCAAATTTTCTCAAAGAATAATCATGAAGTTATAGTGTCATGGTCCAAGGCATAGATGAAGGAGAAGGTGGAATATAAGTTCTCTAGGGAGATGACTAGGAAGAATATTACAATGCATCCCATACTACACCAAGGGTTAATGCTCAATCCTATGAGGGTCAAGTAGGCCAATAAAACAGTTGGGAAGATGACTATAATACATCTCATACTACATGAAGGATCCATACTCAATTCTATATTGGTCATAAAGGTTAGAAAGCATATTTGCTCAAGTGATGAACATATAAAAAATGGTGGATTCTGACATCTATTGCCCCTAGGCCATCAACGATACATCTAACCACTCAAGAAGGGAGTACTAGTACTATAGATATAACATCACATGGATTTGATGTTATTACTGATTATCCCCTTCCCAATATGGTTAGCACCTAGCATCAATCACCTAAATGTGCTATTGGTGATAGTCAACTTTACGGGCTTTGAATACAATTGTCAACTCTAGGTATCCATTACCTACACGGTACTAGAAACAACTGTTTGAACCACTCTAGTATCACAATCAAGAAAGCTTTTGGTACTCTTTTCCACTGTGAGTGAAGGTCAGCTAATGCATAAGATACGGTAGTAGCTCTTGGCATTGGCCACTAAGTACTAGTGAATGCCTACTAGCTACACTAATATTAGGTAGGTTAAAGCTTGTGATTATCTACTAGCTTATAATTTACTAGATTTACAATACTCTCAAGAGGGAAGTGTTCCAAGGTGAGGGTAAGTGCACAAAGTTGAGTCCCACTTAGGGGGAAGTGTACGCGTTGGAAAGCATGCCACTAGGAATGGAGCCACTTTATTTTATAAATGGGGCTTTGTTACGCTTTGGGGGTCAGAGGCAAAAAAAATAACGGGGCCCAAACCATAATGGGGCCCCATTTAGAAACATAATGGGGACCCATTATTTAATTCAAAAACATAACGGGGTCCCATTTACAAATCGAGGTCTCGTTTATTAAAACGGAGACTCGTTTCTTATATTTTGAAAATAGAGTCTGCTATGTGCATCATCTATTGGTTTGGGAAAGGCATGGAATGCCCGACCCTTAGCCTTGGACCTGCAAGTATAAGGTTGTATCAATGACGTGGTGAAATACTAACTTCTGCCATATGTTTGATGCCCATTATCATAGAATTTTAAAACAAAATTAAAACCCATTTCAGATTACACTGTGTAGATTTTGAATATATAATTCTTTTAAATATTTGATTATTTTTTCTATTTTTCAATTAATTTCTACTAAATCTACTCTATAAACTTGAAATATCAATTTATCTTGTTTATTTAATAATTTTTTTGTTTTTATTTTTTTTGAAAAACAAATTATGTCATCAATCTACACAAAATTATTTTCAATTTAAAAAATATTCAAAAAATGATAAGTTTATGTCAAATTATGTTGGCGGCACATGAGGAGTTTTTAAAACGGCAATTAGGGGGAATAAAAAATTAATAAAAAAAATTCAAAAATAAAAATCCTCATCAATCTTGAGTGTGTTACAAATCATTTCTCAGGAGGGTTTGAAAAAAACTTTTATTTGTGTCAAAAAGTTATGGTTGTACACATGCATGGTATGGTCCTGAAACATACATAAAAAAAAATGGTTTTTAGAAATCCCTTTTGAAAGTCAATTTCAATTAAAAAAATCAATAAACTATTTAGAATATATTAATGTTACATTATCTTTATATCTCTTATAGTTAATTTTATATAATATTGTAAAAGTTTGATTGATCTATCTTTTAATAATTAGTGACATTAAATGTTTAAAAATTAATTTTTCTTATGTGGCAAAAAATAAAATTTTGTATTTAAAAAACCTTAAAATTTAAAACATATTAAAAAATATCATGTATATGGTTATGACTTGATTGATTACATGCATATGATTCTCAATTATTTCAAGATAATGTCATCTATTATTTCAAGGTATATGTGGTTTAATATTTGATTATGTTTAGGTTTATGGATAAAATACTTTGGTGTTAATGTCTCAATTATGGATATTATTTTAATCACAACTATAATAGTGTTTGTATATCTAATCATAGCCATACTTTTGCTATAATTTTTACAAAAGGATATCATAAAATATTTTTCATCCAAATTTTTTTTAATCATTGGTCTTGATGTCATGTCCACCAGGGATAACTTTAAGAAACCACCCCTCGAACAACTGTGTAAAATCCTGGTGAATCAGACATTATTTTCGGGGGAAAATTTTCATATGGATGGCGATTTTTTTTTTCAAAATAGGGCAAAAAATTATTTTGTATTGCCGATTTTTTTCTAGGGTACGAAAATTCCATAAATTTCTAGCGTATTATACCTTGTTCTATGGGGAAAATATATATTGTAGGAGGCATATATTTTTTGTTAAAAGGAACAAATATATAGTTGTATGGGCGAAAAAAATTTACTTTGAAGGAAAAAATATTTAAATGTATTGGCGATTTTTATCCACCACTTGAAAATTATTGAATTTGTTTTGGCGAATATTTTGTTATTTATGAAAAAATATATAATTTATTGGCGATTTCATGAATTCATTGCCATTAATAGATAAGGCACATCGCATCACATTGAATCCGGACTCTACATGATGTATCAATAAGTGTGGCCTCTTTGACACGTGAAGGGTGACACATACCTAAAATCCATCAATGATTTTAAACCGTTCAATGATCGTAGATCAATGGCTAAAGTTTTATTTCGGCCCAATTTTTTGAAGGGAGCATAGCTCACCAGAAGTGCTCAGAATGGAATTGGATTCAATAGACATGTATCAAATCTCACGAATCACGATCGATAATTTTGATCATTTAATATATATCTATTCACTTACGGCAATCCACATTGTCCCCACGACTTCCAATGTGGTACTTGCCAACTTGGTACTGGTTTTGAGTTGTTTCCAAATTTAAAGCAATTAATATGGTTAGAGAAGTAATTATTACAATCAAGAGCTTTATTTATATACGATCTCTGCTTCTTTCATCTTCAATTAGCCTTTTCTATTTGGTAGATAAATCATCGAAGCTCACAGTATTTAAATTCTTCCTCTTGTTTAGGTTAATAGGCTAGGTTGTTTAATTTGTTAATTTGTTTTCTCAAGATGGACACTCCCATCCCCTTGAGAAGCATTTCTGCAGAGGACCAGAGGGCCTTTCTGGGCTCCATTAAGGATGAAACCCTCCAATCTGTCTACAAGGAGGTCTAATCATTCATCAATGAGGTTGTGCAGATGGTGCTTGGCAGAGAGTTTCTACAAAATGAAAAAAGATACCGTGTTAACACAGACATTACATCACGTTTCTTAGCATCTCTTCTGGACCTCGGAGGAGACAAGGTGGATATGTTGATGTTGTTGAGGAAGGTTTTTAAGGAAGACTTCCTTGGAGATGATATTACTGTTGTCGTCCTTGCAGAAGTAGGGGTGGGGATCCCTTGGGCGAGTGAATTATCCAAGCTTCTCCTCCCTGACCAAACAATGTCAGTGGTCAAGCAATTGTTTCTCCTGAACCTGAATGCGGAGCACTTGACGCATCACACGAAATGGGCACGGATTGGCAGGGACTTCCTCCGGAAAAGGTTGCTCCTCGATGACTTTCCAAACTACAATTGGCTTGAAGAATTCTCTCAGCTTATGTTGTCTGAATAATTCTACATGGAAGGAGGGCCATATTCTTAGTGCAAAGTTGTAAACCATCCACTACTTGTGCCCTAGCCCCGCCCCCCTGGGCCCCTAGTAGTTTTTTCTCCTATGTCCTCGAAACCTAACAGGCTCAGTGGCTCACTCAGTTTGGCTTTTAAGTTTTAGAGGGACTCAAGTCTCAAACTTGACACGAAAAAATTCTAAATTTCCAAAGCATAAATATTAATGATATTTTTTCAAATTCCGGTTTGTTTCAATTTGCCTCTTACAATCTTATGGATATAAAAAAGCTTTCTATAATTCTAATTCTTTTTTATTAATTAATTTCTTTCAAATGCTTTTTGTATATGAGCTACGTTATTTCAATTATTTGTTAAACAATGGAAATAAATTTGATATTGTGATATTTTTTATGTAATGCTATAAAAAAAATAAGTTTGTTCCATTAATTATTTGTACATTGATTATGGTTGATTATAATTTTATAAATATATAGTCATTCAAAATACAAAATTTCAAAAGTTTCAAGATACAAAATTTGTAGTCATTCATGCATAAACGCAAACAAGGAGAAAACCATATTGCCCACAACTTATAACAACCAGACAAAAAAACTAGTTCATTGTTGGATATTCATTGCTAGATATATCCATAACAAATGTTCCAGCAGTAATAAATCATTTGGAAGCAAACTAAAAAACACTGGTTGATAGGCCGCTCACTCACTGTCCCCCTAGATCACCTCCTCCCAGTCCCTTCCCTCCTCGGAGGTCGATGCTCTCCCTTTTGCCACTTCAGCTTTCATTTTTGGAATGCAATTTAGGCACCCAAAGTTGGGGTCGCCCTCCAAGCTTGACAGTAGTTGTATGGCCCTTCCTTCTTAAGCCCTATCTCTCAATTCCCTACCAACCTACATCCTTGCCACCACATGCAAAGCCTTCAAGACTTCATCCACCCTGGTTAATTCCACAAAGATTTTCATCACTTCCCACCCCACTCGAGCACTTTCACGACATTGGTATTTGATTTCATCCTCTGGGCCACGAATAAAAGGAAGCAATTCCTACTGGTCGTCCCCTTCCTTAATTTGAATGCCAACTCCCGGCACCACCCACTCCAAGATTGAATCCAGGTTAATCAAAAAATCCCCATCAATCAATTTGACCAATGTGAGTTTTACGTTTTCCACCTCTGGTTCGAATTCACAGGCCCACACCAGAATCAGAGAGTAAACCTCCATGTTAGTTCGATACTGGTGACTGATATGTGCCACCTCCTCCACAAGCATCAGTTGAGCTACCACCCACAACTTCTCCTCCTTAAACCTGAACAGTCCTTGCATTCGTTTATCAGATACTTTGCCCAAAAAGGGCACCAACTTCTTGTCTATTTGCAGTGTGAAATTAGCCTCCATGGTCTTACAGAAGCTATGAACTATAGATTTGTTCTGCTTCAAAGCAAAAACTAGCACACAGATCAAAAGGTAATAAATTTTGCCTCCGTCGTATAGGCCGGGTAATGAATGTGTACGATAAGGCATTAATGCCATGAGATCAAGTAAAAGTTTTCCTGTCATCCTCCCCTTCCTCTATTTGTGCGACCTACCACAGACAACTCCTTCTGCAACAATTAATTGCCACCTTGGCATTTGTACTTTCCAAATTTGCTTGCCTTAACAGATTGAGGACTTCACATTTTTTTAAATTAATACACTAAATTTATGTTGAACTTTTATATATATTTTTAAACTATTTTTTAAAATTGTATATCGTAAACATATTTTAAAAGAATTTTGTTAAACTTTAAATTAATATTTTTGATTTAATAGTGAATGTTTTCTTTTTTATATTAAACTTTTACCTTTCAAATTGTATATCAAAATTTATATTTTTATTTAGTTATTTATTTTATTCTAGAAACTAAGTTTCATGTTTTATACTATTTTTGAATTTCAAATTTTTACAAATAATATTAACATTATATTTAATAGTTATCTCAAACTATTGCACATCTTTAAAATGTAAATGTCTCTTATTATGGGACCGATGACATTTGACAACACTCAAGTTCTCAACAGGTATCATCATTCGTCGGATGAGCAAAGATCAACAGCTTAGGGTGGATTTCGGTCCAAATGTGGGCAGTGAACACATTTGTGAGAACTTCGCCCGGAATTGAACATTTTAAATTTAATTAAATATAATTAAGTCTATAGTCTATAGACTATAAATCTCTTTTTTGAGCGGATGTCTAAATTATTAAATAGACTTTAAAATAGACCCGAAAAGTGACACGAGTATGGTGACATGCCAGAAAAATGGCAGAAGTCGTGGGACCCACTACATCTGTAAACAGGTACCATCGTCTGTTGGATGAACAAAGATCAACGGCTTAGGGTGGATTTCGGCCCGAATGTGGAAAGTGAACACATTGGTGAGAACTTCACCCAGAATTGAACATTTTAAATTTAATTAAATATAATTAAGTCTATAGTCTATAAACTATAAATCTTTTTTTCGGGCGGAAGTTTAAAATGATTAAATAGACTTAAAAAACAAACCTGAAAAGTGACACAAGTATGGTGACGTGCCAGAAAAATGGCAGAAGTCATGGGACCCACTACATCTGTAAGCAGGTACCATGATCTGTTGGATGAACAAAGATCAACGGCTTAGGGTGGATTTCGGCCCGAATGTGGAAAGTGAACACATTGGTGAGAACTTCGCCCAGAATTGAACATTTTAAATTTAATTAAATATAATTAAGTCTATAAAGTTTTTTGGGCGGAAGTTTAAAATGATTAAACAGACCTGAAAAGTGACACGAGTATGGTGATGTGCCCGAAAACTGGCAGAAGTCATGGGACCCACGACAACTGACAACAAGTACCATCATCCATTGGATGAGCAAATATCAATGACTTGGGGTGGATTTTAGCCCGAATGTGGGAAGGGAACACATTTGTGAGAACTTCACACGAAATTGAAACGTTTTAAATTTAATTAAATATAATTAAGTCTATAAAGCTCTTTTTCGGGTGGAAGTTTAAAATTATTAAATAGACTTAAAAAACAGACTCGTAAAGTCACAACAGGTACCTGGTCCCTCATCCGTTGGATGAGAAAAGATCAACGGCTTAGGGTGGATTTCGGCCCGAATGTGGGAAGTGAACTCATTTGTGAGAACTTCACCCGGAATTGAATGTATTATATTTAATGTCCTCAAAAGTTATACTGAAGTAGTGAATGTTTTGTCCTTCAGCATCGAATAGTTATTAATAATAATTAATAAAATTACAACATGATTCTTAATGTCCTCAGAATTTATACTGAAGTAATGAATGTTTTGTCCTTCGGCATCGAATAGTTATTAATAGTAATTAATAAAATTACAACATGATTCTAGATATTTTTCCCTTTAGGTATTACTTTTCTACTTTTCAGAGTTTTCAAAATAAGAGACTCATAAATCATAATCATATTTCATTTCATGGACAAACCTGTAAATCGAGGGAGATTCAGAAATAGCTACTAGATTGAGGAATGCAAGTTGCAACAGAGACTGTCTACGCCAATCTAGTGAAATAGAAATTTCGGGTAAAATCTAGAACACCTACATCCAGCCTTTTTTGCTTTTGGTAATCTCGTGGTCCAATTTGAGGGTTAGCATATTCAGGTTTTTATCTAGCAATATTTTGAATTATTAATAATAATAGTGATGGGAGAAACGGGAAGCAGTAGTTCAACAAGAAGCCAAGTGAAAAACAAAATGTACCTAACCGAACTGGTTAAAACACCAAGTTTCACTGATGAATACCATGATATTTATGACTCTGTTATCCATGGTAAAAAGCATATCATAGATATTAGATATGCATTGTCTAGTAAGGCAGCAGGTCCATGCAGGGCAAAATTTATTGTTTTCAACCCTATGTTACAACAAAGAACACATAAAATTGCATCGTGGGATGTTGGATTGGGAAGCATGGTGTTACCTGAAGTATTCCCTTGCCCTGATTTTGTCATGGTCTGTGCTGAAAATTATGATAAAGATAAAAAAGCAATTGTCAATAAAAATACAAAAGAGGAAATTATATCCATAAACGAGGGAGAATTTTCTCATTTGTTGAACCTAGGATTTGAAGCCCAAAACTCAAACGTCCAAATTGACCTTGAAAAGTTGGCAGGGAATTATGAGAGTCTCGATCCAAGTCGCAGAAACTCATTTATCAAAGCTCTAATAAAGAGTGGTACTGGTATTATGTTGGATCAGAATCATAAGCCTCCTTATGATTCTAACATTTTTGTTCCATGGGTTGGGGATACTATTTCCTTGCTATCATTTTGCCTAGGATTGGAAAATGATAGGGAAATGGTTGCAAGCCTTCTTGAAATGATTTATAATATCCATTGTGTAGGTCAGCCAATAAGATATAATTTTATTGAGCATATTGTAAAATACATGCAAAAACAATTACTAATGATCAAAAAAGGTTCTTGTAAGGCATTTAGGTTCTCATCCTACTTGTGCTATCTCCTTCTATCCAAGTATCGTACAATATTCAAGACCAACAAGCTTCAAATTGTGAGCTATAAGATTGATGAGAAGACTGGTCAGAGAACAGAGTGTCCAATAAATGATTGGACACCAAAGATAAGGATACATGATAACAGAAAGAACTACAACCATTTTGTAGACTTCTTTTTGGCACCAATGTATAATGAAATTACAAGCACTCCAATGCCTAGGTTGCCTGTGTCTTGTAGAGATTGCATTCAACTCGGAAGTCAAATAGAATTGGCTGACTGGTTCTTCATGGAAGAATTCACTGTTTTAAGGTTTTACGGATCGATAGTAAAACCATAAAGACTTCCAATACATGTGACAGAGAGGGTATTTGCATTAGAGTATGTACGACAATTGGAGAGCATAGATAGGCACTTCCATGGTCGGCAAAAGAATAGCATATTTCCTTCCTTGCCTTTCTCATGTGGAGGGTTCGCATTTGAGAGAAAAGCATTCAATGTGGCACATGATTTTTTGACAGTTTTTAACTTTGGTGATGAGGGTCTCTGGCAGTATGATCCAATCGGTGTAGTTCAAGCAAGGCTTAAGAAAAATGGGAACTCTTCAGTATGTCAACATGAAAGTAAACCATTGCTAGAAAAGCTTAGAAACATGGACTCATGGGATGAGGTTAAAAAAGAGATGGAGAAAATTGCAGCTGACAATAACATTTCAATAGAAGAAATTTCATCACAAATTATGGCATTGCACACACAGAGGACAACAGAGGAGGGTCAAGGCATCTAAAATAGGAGGTCCTACAATTTCTACCTAAAATCTATTAATCCATCTAAGAAATATATTCCCAAATCAATTCTGCAAGAATGTAAAGAGAGTTTTTGGACTCAAACCAAAATAAATGATTTTTGGATTATGAGGAGGAATCTCGATGAACCAAAGACCAGTGCAGAATTTGAGACCATCAACAAGGATGATGAGTTTAGCAAATTGTGTAATATGGAGCATCCCACAATAGCATATGACAGGAGTGAAAATGATGATGAGTATGAGGTTGCTCTTGCTCCAACAACTACTATAGCCCCTAAAATATTAGGTGCAGTCCATGAGTCCATGAAAGAAAAATATAGCAAAGGGGAAAGCATTGTGGAAAAAATGGGTTTTGAAGGTGGTGGTCTAGGTGCCAGAGGAGAGGGCATTTGGTATCCACTTCAGGTACAACTTCCATCAGGGTCAAAATTAAAAGCTCCTGTTAAACCAGTCATTGGACTTGATTCTTCAGATTCATCACAGATAAGTACTACTCATTGCCCTCAAGGTCCACCTACATTTGTTTCAGGTTCAAATCCACAACCACCACCACATCATGGTATTCCCATTGGTGGTGAATCAAGTGCCATTGCCACAGGTGGGGAATTTGGAGATAGTATTCCCATTATTTTTCAGTCAAGTGATGTTGTGATTGGTGGCCATGGTGGGGTTGGCATGGGTACTACTATTACTACTGATACTAGTTGTCTAGTTGTTGGACAAGGGCCAAAACAAAATATCTCTCGCAAGAGGCCACTAGTGGTAGATACTAATACTATTCATAATCCTATATCAAGTGCCACTGACACTACAAAACAATCATTTGCAGCTTCAGATCACACACCTAAAAAGATTATGAAAACTACACATGAAAGTGTCTGTTGGAGTGGGACAGTATCAGGAATTGTTATTGGTAATCCTATTCAAGCATTAGATAAAACCATAGGAATAAGTGGAACTGGAGCCTCTGGTATTCCTATGTCACCTTTCAAACATTCAATTGCTTCAGCAAGCCCATGTTGGCAAATGCACACTCCAATGAGAAATTGTAGGTGATTGAATGTTTTTTCATTGATGGCAACCTTGCAATCATGTGATACCGGCAAGACAAGAAACCGGCATCGGCACCAACAGACAAACTCTACACTGGCACACAGAACACCGACAGTGAAAGGAAGAACACCGACACCTTGGCTGACCTCTATTTTGTTTGAAATGTATTTTGTAATTAATTGTAAAATCATTGTAAGCCGACATGGCAAGTTGTAATATGACTCATATATGTATGAGATCATTTTGTAATAGGAAAGAGGTGTAATAGGATGCGAGATAAGCAGACCTAATATGCGAATTATAGGTTAAGGGTTTATGTATATAGCAGAGCTTAAACCGGTACTGAATCTGGCATAGCACATGTTAATCTGAAGTAGTACAAGGCATTGGATTAATATAATCCATTTTGTAAGTTAGTGTGACTTCTTTTGTAATTGAGCAGTGAGCTCTAGGCACTTGGCTTTCCTACATGTGCAGGCCCCTATTGTAAGAGTAATATTCCCTTATTGGCCAGTAAGCGAGTATTGTGGGTCACAAATCCCACTGAGGTTTTTCCCACATGGGGTTTCCTCTTTAAAATACTATGTTATGGTGTGCTTCTCATGTGGTTGTTGTTTTTCTTGTTTACTGCATTATTTCCAGTTTACCAATACACAGTTTTATTTTGTTTTTCATGTTTAAGTTAAGTAAATTTATAAACCGGTCAGATACTGATTCATCCCCGCCCTCTCAGTATCTTTGGGAATCCTAACAGCCCAAATTTTCAATATCATGATTACTATGAAAAATATGAACACACAACAAAAGCAACTAAAGAAAAAAAGAAAGTATTTCATAGGGTTTCCCTGACTGAAGTTTTAAACGAAGAGCCTGCAAGGAACATGGTATTTCCAACATATGACCCATAGAAAGATATGATGGAGTTCATGGTTGTTATGCCCCCGGCCCCAACTACAGATATTAATCCACCACACAGTCAAATAGATCCCTCTGAATTTCAAGTTAGCACCCTCCAAATGGATTTTCCAAAGTACATAATGTGGACAAAATTAATGTGTCAAAAAGGACTAATGAAGTGGTCTACACTTCACAGCTAAAGGTGGAGAGAGAGAAAAATAAACTGGAGAAACAAATAGAAAAGTTATAGGCAGACCTAACAAATGAAAAAATCAAGGAGGAAAGCAGCAGAAAGAAAGTGCAATGATTTACAGAAAAGGATAAAAAATTTGGGCTATGCAATAGAAATTGCAGAGCAGGAGAAGATGGATGCAGAATTGAAGGACCTGACAGAAAAACTGGCTAAAAGCATTAAAAAAGTGAATGAGGAAAGAGCCAATTTTCAAAAATTATACAAAAGTTATGAGTCTGCTACTGCTGAAATGAGAAAATTACAGGACCTATTGGATCATGGGAAGGAAAAAGAAAAACATTTGCAAGAGGAAATAGAGGAAGAAAGAAAAAAATGTGCACAAATGAAAGAAGACCTGTAAAATGCAAATGATAAAATAAAAACTTTGGAGGATAGATTGAAAGATAATATGAAAAAGACAACGAAGTATATACAAGAAAACACTTGGTGCCAAATAATGCAGAGGAGTGACAAGTTGTGTGAATGGTTTCAATTGACTTGAAGTCTAAGACTAATTTATATGAAAATCAAAGGGCACTATGAGAAGAGCACACATGTTTATTCAAAAGAGGATATGGCAAAAAAGGTTCTGAAAGTAGTCTACAGTTCCAGTGACAACTACTTGGCATCCAAGGGAATTAAGAGCCACATTGATGCCATAGTTAAGACATCATCTATCATTCAAAAATGTCAGAAGCTAAGGAAAACATCAGAAGTTATGGAAAATTGTGGAAAAAAGATATTGAAGCTACAAGAAAAGAAAAATAATTTGATTAAACTTCGTTTGCCTAAGACCGTTGACCCATCAAATAAATTCATTGGAGAAGAAGCTTACAAAAAAAGAATGGAGATAAAAATGAAGCCTGATTTAGACTTGCTTCCAAAGGACACAACTCCCCAAAGCTTTCTGGAATTCATCCAACCATTTACAACTCTAAATTCAGTATTGGATGAAACAGTGATGTCAAGTAAATCTTCTAAATATGGAATGTTGACAAAGTTGGAGTTGACTTTCCATAGTTTATAGAATATTTACCTTCCATCAAACGAAGAGTGGAGCACCCTACAAAAACTGGCACAGAAATCTTAAGAATCATCGTATGTATTACACAATTTTCTTCTTTTACTCTTAATTTTAAGGTTTTATGTTTTTTCTGTTTGCTATTTTGCTCATCCAGCCTATGAATCTATGATGCACAGTGCAAAACTTTAGCCAGTAAATTTGTATTCTCAAATTCTCCCTTGCTTTAACATTTATGCATTTCTCTATTTCTCATTAGTAGTTTTTAGGCACTGCTATTATCTATGTTTAATTTGTCATGGCGTGAATTAATATTTAATTTTGAACTCTTTTTTTTTAATAGAAGACATCAAACATGTAGCAGATGTTAAATTGCTAATACGGCCTGTGATGGCCATATAAATCTATGTTGAGTTTGTGATTTTGATGTTCAGTCTCCACATGTTGCAAACTTGTAATTCGACCTGAAGCTGTTGTTGCTCCCTTCTTTCTATAAAAGGGAATTCAGGGTCATTTGCAAAGGGTTCTAAAACTTTGTATTCACTTTTGCATGGACATTGGAGAATCACACAAGAGTTGTTGTTGCTCTCTTGTTTCTATAAAAGGGAATTTAGGGTCATTTGCAAATGGTTCAGAAAATTTTTATTCACTTCTGCAATTTGCATGGAGAATCACACAGATTGGTGTATTACTATTGAATGAATTGTATCATATGGCTATATTTTGAAAGAATTATTGAAAATCTAAGTTCTCGACATGTGTATTACTATTGAATGAATTGTATCATATGGTTCTGAAATGTATCAGTCAGATTTGAGACTCAAACATGTATAAATAAACAATAAACATCTCTATATCAATAAACACATTATGGTTTTTTTTTATTATGATATTTTAAATCTAGAAATAGAAAGTTGAAAAGTACAATTATGAATCAATATTAAATTCTAATTGAAAAAAGTAATATGCTTTTGTAATATGAATGATGAGATACAGTAATAAGATTAATAAATACCAATCTCTTACAATTACCATTCATCCTCATCAAATTCAAAGCTTTCTTGATTCTTGTCTGTGGTTTGAGTTTCTTCACTCTGAGTCTGCATACCTTCGCCCTGGTACATGAGCCAGTGTTTGAAGTGCTGCCCAAACCTCTTCTTTCACATTTGGACATCCAGATTTGCAGTGCCTTGTCGTAAGGAAAAGTGTGGACATCATACCTAGATGTATAGAGCCTCAAGCAATTTTCCAAATTTTTGTCTAGTTTGTTTCTTAGCTTTGATTTTAGGAACCCCAAAGAACTAAAAATTCTCTCATTTTCCACCAAACCCAATATCATGGTAAGACATAAATCAGCAAGCTTCACATATTCTGGCATTGAATCACACAAAGTTGAGTTCTCAGCTATAGTTTTCAAAGCCTTGTTACTGATCCCTCTTCGCGGGGGTTCTCCATTTTACCATATTGTTCTTTCCTAGTGTATGCAAAATGAGATGATTTCTCTTGAAGATGAGTTTCGACTAATATTCCATTTATAGTTACTCCATTCAATTCTTCGGATATGCAAAAAAAATTTATCAAAGTCAGTAGCTTACTTCAAAAATCAGCTACACTATTGAGGCTCCAATATTGATGAAACACAATAGACATGGCTTTGAGTAGGTTGTCAAGAGGGAATCTGCTTCTAATTTGTGAGGAAAGATCATATGCAATTTTCTTCACAAAAGTAGTTACAGTCTCAACAATCTTGTCAAAATCTTCCCTTTTAACTCTTGCTAGTTGCTTCCTAGGGCGCTTTCCTGGTTCCTCGGGGTCGACCGTGGCATAAAAGTGCATTGGTATCTCAACTCCCCATACATTGGAACATACCTCCCCATCTGCACCGATTTGTAAAAATTTATCAGGATTGTTCAAATCTGTGAGTGTCTGCCACTTAACAAATTTTTCAAGAGATAGTGTTGGGTATTTCGATAGAGATTGTTGAGGGTCATGCATGTCATCTTACACAGCATAGCATATTTTGCAATATACAAAGCTCTTTTTTGGGCAGCCTTCATAATATTCCTCATTTCCTCTAGCATGGGCAGAAGAGCTACTAAAGTTAAGAGTGTCTCTAAATTACTTAACCTGCAAAGAAGTTCAGGAAATTTTGGTTGATCTGATTCGTCGTGAGTTGTGTGAAATAGTCCAATCAAGGATGGATATTCTAAAAACACTCGATGCATTAGACCGTCCAAAGAGATCCATCTAGTATCATTATCCTTGAGAAGCTTGTTCCCATCAGTTATTCCATCAGCAAAGTGTTGAAATTCCATAAATCGCTTGGGACTTTGACAGAAGTGTGAGTAGAGCTCTCTGATTAAAATTTCTTTTTTTTTAACCGAAGCAAACTTGCTCACAATTCCAAAAGCTAGATTCATTCTGTGAGCCATGCAGTGAATTATAGTAATGTACGGTGCAAATGAAGTTTCAATCTTTGTACAAAGATCATTCCTGTGACCTTGCATTAGTGAAGCTCCATCTAATCCAACACAAACCAATTTTTTGGCTACTGTCATGTCATCCATACCTCCATATTCAATTAAACTTCTCTTTACTAGTTGAAATAAATTTTCTGTTGTCACACTCTCTTTCATTTTAGTAATAGATAGTAGATGAGGTTGGCAAGTATGATTCTCTATAGTATAAACATGCATGCATACCCATGAAGTATTGTCTACTGTCGTAACTTCATCTAAAGAAAATGCAATAAAGTTTGACTCTCTTATTTTTTCCTTTACATCTTCTTTTTCAACCTCAGCAAGACAACTTGCCCATTCCCATCCACTGTTTACTGACCAATGTCTATTAGGATAGTTAGGAACTTTCAAAACATATAATAACCCACTAATTGATGGGAAATCTGTCATAGCACGCCCTCTTCTCAAAATATAAAAAACAACGCTTAACTGAACAACTTTTCCTAGTTGTTCTATTTGCATTGCTTTTCCAAAAGTAGCTTCAATAGAACCTTTAACTTCAATAGGCTTCATCTGTATTTTCTCATGAAAATAATACTCTTCGGCATTCCTCACATGCTTACATTCCTCCTTTGTTTTCCATCTTATCACTGATTTTTCAACCTCGTCTATCATTTGTTTTTCATAAACTTTACCCATATGTTTTTCTATGGTGTCAAATTTTAGCTGCAACCTAATTTCCTTGTTATGTTTCCAAGTGCAAATCTTACACCTACATTCTATTGGAGGCTTGCCTTCAATTGGATTCTCCACTGGTTCAATGAATGGATACTTTGATGCCCAATTAATTTGAAAATTCCTCACTGACATATCCCACTCCCGATCCTTTTTTGACTATGGTTCACCCTTTTTTGATATGGATTTTCTTTTCCCCTTCTGTGCATTATCACCAATGGTATTATCACCCAAGTCAATAATATCATTCCAGCTAACTTGGGTATCTACCAGATAATCTTCTTCAAGATCACCCTGATCTGAGATATCAGGTTCGCCGCCATCTTCAACATGCGGTGTAGGTGGCGAATTTTGTACTTGTACTTGTGATGATGTACCTTCCTGATTTTCACCACAATCTTTTCCAATGCCAAAGTACGAAAACAACATTCTTATTTTTGTTGGCCTCTCTTGGCCTTCCCCACATTTAGGTTTCCTACCCCTCTTCCTGTTCGACATCTCCAACGAAATAAAGGCTGCCAAAAAAATATCAATTTGTTGAAGAAGCAATAATAGACTATAATGTATAATATACCACTTCAAAAATATGATTGCTCACCTTTATATCACTACCAGTCACCAATGCAGTCAACAACAATGATTTTCCTTGGTCTGAAACTTTGCTATTGATCAGAATTTAGAGCCTAGAACCCACCAGATTGTGTTGAGATAGATCTAATCTTTGCATGTATTTATACCAATCCTTATATGGTGAATTCTGTGGGAATTTTATATGGTATACAAATATTTGGTGAATCTCACGTAACTATAACATGACTTAAGTATTTTTTGAGGTGATTATAGGTCGTCCAAATATGACTTATGTAATTTTCAAGGTGATTATAGGTCACCCAAATAATTGGCAAATACAATATAGTTGGCGAAAGTCAGGGTGAATGCAGACACATGTCAGCAAGATG